>NW_024882332.1:300000-321812 GCF_019059575.1 Amphibalanus amphitrite
TTGATCTGCAGTTACTGCTGGCGAAGGCACATACCTACCGTATTGCGTGGTGCGTGTAAATAACTGATGTATGCATAGCGTTATGACTTATGAGTAATGAGTAGGTAGGTCACTGGGCAGTGGGCAATGGATGCACGATACTAACAGCCGCACTGCCACACGAATAAACGTTTGTTTATTTTTTATATATTCGTCCTTGTATTTATATTCATTTAACCCGCGCACCGACGGGGGTCTGCGCCAACTTCGCACCGACGGGGGGGGGGGGCGGATGACCCCCCCCCCCCTGAGATCTCGAGAACGAAGCAAGATAGCGACAAGCGGTAAACGGCATCGGATACGCACGGCCAAGATCTACAATTTTTACAAAGGTCATTTTCAGGTCAGGTCAAAGATGACGTCACAGGGGTCGAAAAAGTCAATATGGCGGCGCTAGATATGGAGAGAGTTTTTCTCGAATAACTTTCGAATTAGTCAAGATAGGAACAAACTAAGGGCATCATCGTGATCCTCTCGTCAATCCGCATCGAATGATATATATGTTGACCTCGAAAGGTCAAGGTCAAAGGTTGACCTCAGGTCACGTGACCTTGAGGTCATCATGTATATCATTCGATGCGTCTTGACGAGCTGAACACAATGAGACCATCCACGCGTCTGTATCTTGTTTCTGTACGGAGTTATTGGCCAAAAACCTTTGGTGACCTTTGATGACGTCACATGACCTCACAGCTGCCCAACAGCAAAACAGACCTCAAGGTAGTGAAGGTTGATCGTATATGAAGTCATGTATGGTATATGGGGCCATTCCGACCCGTTTTAGTGGTAAAAAACAGGGAGTTGATTTTTCCCCCATTGACTTATAATGGGGAGGTCGCGAAATTGACCTGACCTTAGGTCGCCGATATCAAAATTCCGAGATATACAAATTGTAGCTACTAATGACCTAATAATATCCTGCGACTTTCAAAGGCCTCTGACATCTACTGTAGCTCTGGCACGGTGACAAAGTTGCAAAAAAGTGACTTGAGGTTGGGTCATTCAAAGTGACCTGGTGACCTGACCTTAAAAGGTAGGAGGTTCAAACTTGCACACCATGTGTAAAATTGATGAGGTTATAGTCATACCAAATTTCGCGGCGCTACGCGCCGCGGTTTTCCCGCTATTTGCGAAAAACCTCAGGGGGGCGGATATCCGCCCCCCCGTCGGTGCGCGGGTTAACATTTATTCACATGTTCATACGGTTTATACCATTTTTATTTGTATTAAGGTATATTTATAGGACAGTGGGCGAGTCGGAGGTCGGATGGACGGTCAGGTCAGACCCGGTGGTGCGTAGGCCAAATGTGCCACCGTCACCCGTCACCAGCATCCTCCGTCTAAGGTACCGTTATAGCATTGCGGATCTACCTTCAAAGGCTTTTAGTCAGTTCAGTCTGCGCCCACCTGGTAAGGCAATTTCAGCCCCCGGATACCGACGGCAACCGCTGTTTGCGGTTCTGAAAACGTAGAAAATAGATGCATTAGCAACTTGAAACATTTAGGTATCTATTCCAAAAAGAACTGGCAGGCAAAAATCTTTCTTTTCAAGCCTGAGTAGCGAGATGACGCACAGCATCTTTAGTTACAGCGTGAAATTATTTGCCTGAGAGGGCCTGTTAATAGCCAAGGTCTGTTTTTCTCACGAGTCTATATCTGCACGCTCCATGTGGGAGCTTCTGACGTGGATACCATAAGATCTCAGCATAAAGAGCTGCATGTATTCAATGTTGATTAACCCTCGCCGGCACAGGCCATTTTGCGTCCTTCGACGCCACAAGGGGGTTGGTACGATCCCCCCCCCCCCGGGCGTTTGGCCCCTGATCGAGTTAAAAAACAACCGTGTTGCCCTGGATGAAAGAAGGCCGATGATACCCAATTTTAACCCTCGCCCATGTAGGGGGGGGGTTGGTGCAACCCCCCCCTGAGGTTTTTCGGAAATAGTGCAAAAACGGCGGCGCGCAGCGCCGCCAAATTTTGGGTACCTTATGGGGCAAACCTTGCGCATCTTTTGATAAAAAAATTTGACCGGGTCATGTCAGGTCACGGAGTTATGACGTCACAAAGGGAACAGCCTCCGGCCGGATTTTCACAAACTGAGTGCCAACGCCCGAGGTTTCCTGCCGGTGGTACGGACATCGGTTGATGGATCGTGATGAAACTTCCCATGCATGTTGGGGCAAGTATTGGCTATCATATGGTATAAGAAACTTGACCGGGTCAGGTCAGGTCACGGAGCTATGACGTCACAAGAGGAACAGCGTCCGGTACTATTTTTGAAAAGCGCCCGAACCACTATTTTGCTAATTCTTGTCACCTCAATGAGAATATGCAGCAATATTAGCTTCTATAGGGAGCAAATGGACCTCCCAAATCCAAAAATACAATCAGATTTCAAAAATTTAAATTTTGATTTTTCGAATTTCTGCCGCCGACTGTGACCTTGCCGACTTCCGGCGCTCCCAACGCGCCATTTTTAGAGCTAGGGAAACGAAATACATACCAAACGATAGAGAATTGATCAAGGAACACGATAGTGAAGGTTTCAAGTCGATATCTCCCACCGTTTTGCCGCAATCGCCGCGGAAAGTTGAAAAAAAGTCTATTTTTCCGAAAATTTGACCTTTGACCGGTCAAAAGTAGGTCAAATGTTGACCTAGGACCAAAAATTATACCACCAATCGCGAGATCTCGTTGAGAGCAATCCGTTGGTTTTTTCCGCTAAGCTCTACGACGCTCCGTTTTCAAACGCCAAGGGGGGGGGTCGCACCAACCCCCCCCCCCTGCATGGGCGAAGGTGGCAGATCGCCGTTTACGGGCGAGGGTTAAGGTCCTAGGTCATCGGTTGACATTCCAGGTCAGGTCAATGAAACAAAAATCGGGAAAATTACCTGTTACAGCGTCGTAAAGGGTGTCTGCTATAGTTTTTTTCGGGGTGCTGATCACGAATATCATGTTAGTTATGATCATAGATGTCTTCATGCATTTAGGCCAGGTCGGTTCAGGTCAGGTCAGGTCAACCAGTAAGGGTTTTGCTGGGTATTCGTAGCTGGCGGCAACCGCCTCTGACAGCTTCGTAACATGTTACGAAGTCACCAAAACTACTTCGCAAATGTTAAATGGTTGCTAAATTCGAAATCAGCTCCGAAAACTAGCCTCGAAACATGTAAAACTCGAAAAAGTGAACCGAGGTCACCAAAGGTTAATGACCTGACCTGACCTTTAGGTGACCTTGACACCCACCCTAATGCATGGAAGCAACATCAAATCACATGTTTGAACGTTTGACACCACGAAGAGCTTGCAAACGCGCGGCTAATGCGAGCGGACATACGCCGAATCGCGATCCCGGCCAAACATGGTCTCGGAAAAGAGGTCACAGGTCAAAGGTCATTTGGGTCAGGGTCATGAAATTTTCAGGGTAGGTGTAAAATTGATCAATGCGAGAGATCCTTAAAGTTTTGTCGCGATCGGCCGCTTTTTACGCGAGTTATTCGCGAAAAACCGTAGGGGGGTTGCATCACACCCCCTGTGCCGGCGAGGGAATAAATAGTCCAGCCCAAAGCTTCATTGGGCAGGTATATAAGGCAAGATAAACATAGGCAGGAGATAGGTACCAACTCGATTGAAATAAGAAGAAAAACGCCACACTCCTTTTTAGCGACCCAGGGTGAGATCCATAGCAAGTGTCCCCTGTCCAGTGTCCATTCAGCAGCTGCAGACAGACACAGCCGCTATCGGCTCTGCTCCGATCCACCAGTCGCTGACGCCAGCCACAGGCCGATGCCTGACGAATTGTTGATGTTTTCCACACCCGGATGTCCTTCACAAAGATAATCCTCCTCACGACAGCGCAGAGAACACAGGCGAGCGACCGTATCGGGCAGAATGTATGTGCATGCAAGTCCGAGACTGAAGCTGAAGGATTATAGTCAGCGGATTGTATCAATGACGTCATAATCGGCGAGCGCCTTCGCCGGCTAGTGCTGGTTATTTGGGGGATACATTATCGGTCATGTCTACCATAAGCTTCTTATGTGCCTCTGAGTTATCAGGCTTTTTGTGCAACTCTGGTCATGGAGGCCTCCTGTAGACGTAGCACCGATTATTTGTACCACGAATAAAGCTGGTATATACTTTGCGGAATAATGCTCATAGAGAACCCTCAGCCACGATCCCTACCTTAGACGCCATGCCTAATAAATATGTTATAGTTAACGATGTATTTGCAACGCTACATGCCTTCAGACGGTAATTATTTCAGTGCTCTCAAAACATGTGCATTGCTCTGGCAGGCATATTTGAATCCGGGAGCAAAGTTTGTTCTGATTCTAGAACTCTGAGTGGTTCGGTTCGGATTCTGTTGAGTGGGCTGATGAATACACTCTGGGATGGGCATTGGGCTAAATTCGACACTATCTGCCCTCCGGTCTTAAGCTGTTCGTCAATATATATGTGAAATACAAACCCTTTCTGACGGATGTTTCAGAAGCGAAAATAGCTACAAACTTACATAAAGTATTAGTTTGATATAGGCGAGCTAGCTCCTGTCTGTGCTTAAAGGGACCCTCCCACCTTAACATTAGTTTTGAGTTGAGATAGCCAAGTTTGTGGCCAGGCTCAGAAACCACCATTTATCTTGGTCGCAACCCCCGCAGCTTTATGGTGTTCAAGAAATTTCTTCCCTCTACTTGCAGGGTGGGACCAGCGTGGTCCCTATCTCTTAACCATTACGGGAATCTGATGACGTCATCAGGCTTTCGAACGTCCGTTATTAAGTTTGACTAAAACGTTTTGTAGCACGCGGTGGTATATGCTATTTGCGCGCAACATTTGCCGCAAACGCCGCACTTCTAAAATAAAGTCGCTAGAAACAGCGGAGATCCCAAAAAGGTAAACAAAAGTAAAAGTCTAATTTCTTGAAAACCGGTGAATATTTTTCGGTGAAATTTGGTAGATATTCGTTTTCGCTCTTTCTGAACCGAGCGACATCACTTTCATGCCAATTCATAAACTTTTTTGAAGGTGGGAGGGCCCCTTTAAATATTTGTCCTACGTACGAAAGACGTGCATGTGCGCAAACGATTGCTTGCTGTGTGAATTTTTCAGGGAAGAATCATCTCCTAAAACGCAAACAACAGACGGTTATGGCATAACCGAGTCTCTGTCCACCGGCCTGTAATCCGATTAGCTCGGATTAGCCTCCCAGACCACTGTGTGGGGCTATGCCCGGAACAATTACATCAGCTAGCCGACCCCCCTCCCCCCCGCCACCGCCGCCGACAAAGGGCTGCCGGCTGCCCCTCCCCAGCGCTGCAGACTCATGGTCAAAGCTGAACTGGCCGGCACGTGGCAACCCAGACAGTCGGCAATCGAGGTCACGTGGCTCTCTCTCTCACGGACCGAGGACGGGGAACGCAGGCACACCACTGACCGCAGACGGGTGGGAACTGGGAACCGGGAGTCACACAGACGGGAAGGGAGTTGGATCTAAGGGAACCACACGGAAGGAAAAGGAATAGGTCAAAGCATCAGCATTCAGCAAGGACTTACCAGCACAACAACAAAAGAGCAGAGACTAGGTACAAAGAGCAGACTGGGAGGGATATTACCGGTCAATTGTGGGTCTAGGAAGGTCGCAGGAAGATAACCATGCCTACGGACTGAGAGATTATCATACGGACTGAAGCAAGTAACCATACGTAACGGGACTAAGAAAGTAAGGCACCATACTGGACAAAGATGAAACCACGCAGACTGAACGGAGACGACACGGACGGGAGACCCGAGCAGTAACCGTGCACACTGCACGGCCCATTCCGTGCGACCCAAATCACGCTCTACCAGTTACGCCGAGTCAGGCTAATTTCAGCTCAACACCTGACATGACATTTAAAAAATATGCTGATCGCCGGCGTTATAACCGTTCAGCCCGCCTCTCTCATCCCTCCCGTATCTGGTCGGGCAACAGCAGCAGTTTCGATCCGACACACACCTGTATCACGTGTATCACGTGATGCAGCCTGTGTAGATGACTGGCACAATATGGCGGTGGTCTGTGGAGCACGCGGCCGGGGCGTGCCGAGGTGTTAGCACAGTCTGTCACCGTCAGCTTCCGTTTACCGTCGGCTCACAAAGGCCGAGACGGGTTGGACGCGGCGGCGGACCGCGTGTCCGAGGCGTGCTGGTGTGGAGACAGACTGAGGAGAGGGGGGAGGGACCGGTGGGCGGTTCACGTGCTCGTGGGTGGAGCGGGATTGTGTGGGCTGGAAGTGTGGACAGGCTGAGGGGTGGCCGACCTGGGGCGTCGGTCTGAGGAGTATTGCAAGGAGTAGGGGAGGGGGTATTGACCCCACCAAGTACTTACATGAACCCGACCGGGCAAAGGGTCCGCCGGTCCATGCTGGAGGAGAGTGACCGCCGGAAGCCACCGTCTCCGGGACGCGAGTTACCTAAGTGTGGAACTACCCAGCGCCGAGCCGGCCGGATGACGTCACACCACGGCCAGTGCCGGCGCGGCGGCAGACTGGCCGAGATTTGGCATGGTCTTAACTTGGCGAAGAGGCATCGGACGCCAAACTTCTGCTGCAGCTATTAATCACATTTCATGCGTTTCTTCCATGTGTATGAGCTATCAAGTCCTTCGAATACCTAATGTGTAGGTGAGCGTACCTGCATTTAGCAGTGTGTGCTATGCTATGTGGATGGGCACATCCGACAGTCGACACACTGCGCAATGGATTCCGATATTGCTTGGCTGATTCTGGCTTTGTGTCTTCGAACGAACCATTGAAAGGGAGGACGTCATTTTTAAAGGTTATTAGGTGCACTCAAACGTTTTAAGATAAGCAACTGCTGATTGAATTTCTGGTGAGGGTTGGTGGAACGCTCTGTTTACAAATGAGTATATCTACCTACCTATAGTTCGTTTTTCTTAAGTTTGCCCTTCACTGTAAACGTCTTTTTGAACAAAGCACGAGAATCGCTAGCTGAATTACTGAGAAAACTGGTTAACGCACATTGTATTGTAGATATGAATAATATTTTCAAAAATAAGTTTTGAACACCGACGATTTAACGTTATGTTAAGCGCCGTGCAATTTATTTATTAGTTCAGACATAATTCCTGAAAAGTCGTCTATCCCTGTGGGGCTGTAGGTATTGGCAAATACGAGCTACGAGTCTGTGAAATAGTAAATATATTTGATGAAATTGATCGTCTGTGAAATCTGGTCAAATCAATGTGCGCCAACCAGTTTTCTCAGTAATTCAGCTAGCAATTCTCGTGCTATGTTCAAAAAGACGTTTACAGTGAAGGGCAAACTTAAGAAAAACGAACTATAGTACCTACCTACCTGCAGTGGCAAATAACTGGGTCGCGGTCAGTTAGGCATGATTCACGAAGTCCCTTATCTTTTATTAGACTTATTAAGCCCAATATGCAACATTTGCGTCTTTTCGCGTTGTATCGGGTAGCAAATGAGAAAATCTGCTTCTTCTCCACGGCCCTCAATTCAAGAAACCGTCCTTTTCCTTATCGCATCATTCCAGAACATAATTTTCAAACATGGGTATCTTCCCCACAAAAAAAACTGAAGCAGTTTCCTTCGGCTCCAATGCGCCGCTCGCCCAGGGAGACGGAAGTGTTATATTCTCGGCGGTCCAGTCTGCATTCTGCAGCACACTCAAACTTGGCGGACCCCCAGCGCACGACTGAACGATTCGTATTGTTGTGAGTGACTGTGACAATTCACTGGTGGTTTCGGAATAATTAACAGGCGGCGCAGCCCAGTGCCTCTTACAATGAATTACAGTGGCGAATGCACTATTGCAGAGAAGAAATGGATTGAGCAGATGCCCAACCTCGCTGTATTATCAACTAAACATTAGGTACGCTTTACATTTTAATCAGGCAATCATGTAAACAAACGACTTGCGAGTTGCGACCCTTCCGCCTTACATAACTCGGCAGAATGCCCCTGAGTCGGCTAAACACTACACTGCATCTCTTCAAACCTTAAGTAATTTACAATTTACCACTCAGCTATGCAACAAGCTTATAATTCACTGCTCAAGTCTCAACCCCTTTTTCCCTATCATCTTTTTGGCACAGTCAATCGCGATCTGCGCTGCCCACTGTCCAGCAAATAATCCGGCCGTCTCCAGTTCTCTGGCAGGGGCTTCCAAACTCAAGCGAACTCGCCGAAGTTTCGCCATTCAATGCGCAGGATCGGTACAATTGAGTTTGAGAGCCTCTGGGTTGGCTCGGCGCGCCTGCGCCGCGCCGTTGGTCCGGCCAAGTACGCGAGTGACGTCATGCTATAAGCGTCATCCCCCGACCAAAGTCACCAATCAGAGCCCTAGAATCGACTTGTAGTTCCACACTTAGGTAACTCGCCTCCGGGACACATTTGTATGGCAATGGCGCCGTGCACTGTGCTGGCGTGACGGGGGATGGAGGGGAGCCAGAGTTTTTAGGAGAGGAGGGGTACGGCTGAAAACAATACAGCACATCCAACCTCAGGGGATTGTCCAGTTTCTGCTCCTATAGTTCTTACTGTCGCGCCCTGAAATATGCTATATAAGGTGCACGAAACTAAAACTCATTTGGGATATCACTGAGATATACTTGAAAATCTATCAGTAGACAGCCGCCCACTGATAGCCATGGCCATTCCCTCATTGGCCATGCTAAAAACCGGCCACATCCTAACTCACTGTCACTTACCGTCAATGTTCCGGAGATAAAACAGCTTCACTCTCCTTACGCCTTCCGTGACCAAAAGGATTACAATTGTCCCCAGATTTATAGGCGGTTACCTATAATTGCTATCATTTTCCAAATGCCTATTTGTCATGGAAATAAATGCTGCGCGGGTGACGCTGACCTTTAGCCGCCCATTGTTAGACATGCCGCAAAGGCGTCCTGCGGTGGGTTGCACGGCAGACTGTAATCAGAGATCCAAAAATAGCCATCCCTTGGGCGGAACATGACTCTGCGCCCCTTGGGATCCGGCTCTACCGCCGACCACAGGAGCATAACGGCACACAAACAGGTCCATTATCCATATCATAGCGCATAATATTCGGTACGTGACCACAAGAATAAGGTGCTCAGGGGGGGGGGGGGGGTAGGTAATGGGTATGGTTACTGATAGAAGATTTTCGTGACATTATCGTTTGATTTGTTTATAGGCTTAGAGATGCGTAACTATACCTATGCTACATGTGATGACGATTTCAGAGGTAAATAAGAATCTGAAACTAAGCAATCATCGACGAAAAATGGCCATTTAATGGAGAAGTTTCACAGAAGGAATCAATTGGTAATATGGGGAAAAAGGCTATTGTGAATCTTTACGAATCGAGACAATGACTAAAGAAGTTCACCTCTAGCGTTCGTTTAGTTCGGACTCCATTGGACTGCCTCGGCCCTCGGGTCAGCTAACACGGAGAAGAAGGACGCTCGGGTCGATGCTCCTTTACATGCAATTATCTTTTCATTGGTATTCATTCAAATGCCCACCCACAGTGCATGTATTCATCAGACAAATGACAGGTTCATGCAAACATGAGAGTGATGGGTGATGAAACACATCGGATAGTGCACTTTTAGATCAAATTCATCATTGGGAATCAAGTCTTTGGATGCGGATCAACAAATGCCCGCTAAAAGCCTATCCTACACTGCATGTGAAACCAGCACCTAAATTGAAAACACGCACATGTATCGAAACTTATCGGGTCGTTTGCGAATTAAACACACGAGATTGAATGCTGTTCTGGTCCGTTTGCCCAACACGTATACCGGCCCAGGCGCGCACACCAAAATGGCAGCCTGCTCTTTCACTGACCGCGAAAGATCCCATGATTTCTCTTGTCGCTCCCCCTTCTATCAATTGCGGGGCCCCTTTCCCCATATCCGTGACCCTCGCCCCCCCCCCCCCCCCCCCCCCCACCCTAGACTGCTGACAGAATCGGTATACAGAAGCAGATGACGGGCGCCGACCGCCACTCCTTGGGAGCGACTGCCAGCGCGCCGCTTTGGATACCGATAACAGAAAGTTATTTCCAGTTCCAGGTGTAAACACGAACTGCTCTCTGGTAGCCATGGCAACGGCGCAGTGAGTGCACGAGCACGCGAGTTGTGACGTCATAAGGACGTGTGAAAGGGACAACGCATAGCATAGCACAGGACGCATAACATGACACATACTATTTGACGTGACACACATTTAGCTGGACGGAGGCGGCCTGCACGGCTGGATATATGACATGTGACACTTTGGTAGCATACAATATGTGATTCGTAGAAGTGAAATTGTTGCAGCATCAGACGGAAACGTAATCAAACGATTCGGAGTACCTGCTGAATTTGTTTTGTACTGTTCTCGCACCGAAACTGACCACTGATCGTTCCTGACGGTTTATCGTGGCAGCGGATGCCTCAGCCGGAACTGCTCCAGTGACTTCAGCAGTGACTCCAGCTGCAGCGTGTAAATAAACACACAAACACATGAGTCACACGGCGAAACATCGGAACTCGGAGCAAGGTCACTGCAACATGGCGGGGTACACTGACATGCGGTCATCAAAACATGACGATGGCTCATGGTGAGATATAAAGACAACGCAGGCTGTTGAAACACAGATGGATTGCTTGTAGCGTCTATTCAAGTATAGTTTGTTTACGCATACTGTCTGTTGTTTACTGTCAACATAGCAAGACAAAACACTGCCAGGGGCGAACAGCTCGTCCCCGTCACATGACAGAAGCAAAAGCATGGTTATGGGCCGGCTGTCAACTTGACCTTTAGTCGATTCCGAGTAAAGTATCCGATGACCATAAAATAGCACCGCGTAAATTATACTAAGAATAACCAGTTATTGCAATCTAAAAGGTCAGTTCAAGTGGTGCTGTTTGGTCGTTTTGGAGGGTACCTATTTTGTCGCAAAGTTTATTTTCACACCAAAACGTATTAAATAATTAACTGTTGCTTTAATTAACTTCAAGCTCATGAGAGGTTTAAATTTCCACTATTTCAAATGATAGAAGAGACAAAATGTCCAAAATAGCTAAGCATTAAGTTCATCTGAGACCGTCATGGCCTTGACATTTGATTCTGAAATAGTTAATTCGGCACCCAAACGATCGGTACCGCGGCCTCGTCTCGCCAAATTAAACCCTCGCCGAACCTATTGGTTTTGTACATACTATTGATCGATAGTTTGGTATGACCCTCCTTGCCGTTTCGCCCCTAATTGAGCTGGAGCCTTGAGGAAAAAAAAAAACGAACGTGTGCGCCATACAGAACGCAGCGACTGATACCCGATTTTAAGGTTTTAGGTGAACCTGATCACTTGACCTGACTTCTGAGGTCAGGTCAAGTGAGGTCTTTTGGTAAATAACTTCGCCTTAAACGACCACATGGAGTCAGGATTTTGGCATCATCGTGTTTGGTTAGCTACGGTGCGCCGAATGGCATACTTTTTGTTCGGGTGAGGTCATCTTAGGTGTTGATCTCGGGTCAATGTAAGTTCAGAGCCCTTCAGGTCACGAAATTGGTCGAAGGAGGTCATATAGCATTTCATTCGATACGGTGCAGTCTTCTCAAATCCATTGGTAGCTTTCCCAACTCGCTAGCTCAATTTGATCGCGAGTAATTGACCAGAAACTCCTATGACCTAAGTGACGTCATAGATGACGTCACGCAAGGTCAACAATGCAAAATTAAAGCATCAAAACTCAAACCTTACAAGGAGTACATACATGAAATGACGATTCCGTGTGTTTGAGATAGCTTTAGATCATTCTCGGCGCTAAAATCAGAGTTAATAGCATATGTAATAAATTAAATAACAGTATTTCCCCAAATTACAATGTTGAGGTCACGTGATCGACCTGAACTCATGTGACCTTTCTTTGGGAAATATCCAAGATATACAAGTTGTGAGATCTCTGGAGGATACTAGGTCCTGTAATTTTCATCTCCCTGTGAAAGCTCCGCTCTGGCACTGACGGTGTTGCGAAAATGCGACGTTTTAATACCGTGCAGAGATTCACTTATGACGTCATAGGTCAGTGACCTGACCTGGCCTGAAAATACCGTTGGTTTCACAAGATCCGTCTTGAAGCAAGGGCATGTATGATAAGTTTCAGCTTTCCATCTCCGGTGTGCTCCGAGGTATCGCGAAAAAAAAAACCTATGCCGCCCCCCCCCTCCCGGCCGGCGAGGGTTAAAAAAAGATTACTTAGCCTGGGTCAAACTCTAAACTGACGCTTGGCGGCGACCCTAGATCCTAGATAACATTCAACAGAGTCAATCCTGTCCTGTCTGACCTACAGTGGCTCTCGTTTTACCCTCATAGGACCTGAGCTAGCGTCTTCATTGGACGGTAATGGTGCCCTCTCGGCCAATGAAATCGCACCATTCAGCTGATGTCAGCTGGGGCGATGAAACTCTGACGCCTTTATCTCAGCATTATCAGTAGGGGCAGCGATAGGCAGGTCACTGGAGAGACATTACACGAAAAGCGACAGACGGCTGGGCTCGGCCAGGCACTCAGACCAGCGCTGCTGCCTGCTCACTAGCGTCACCACACAATCGTAGAAGGAACTACAGCCACCCTAGATGACGCTGTCTTTCGCTCGCAGCTCCTGGCCGAGGGTGGCAGCGAGACCCGTTGAATAATAACTGAGCCTGCACGATTGGGGTTATGTCAGCTAATAAAATATTCATTCCAGCCTGGTGTCTATAGATCTATGAGAGTTGTAATGAAGGTCATAACAGTACCCACCAGAGTTATTCTTTGTTTTGATTTGTAGGGCTGGCCTTTCGGTTTAGCGAAACCTTTGCAGACATCATCGAGAGAATGCATGGAATCAGGGGAAACATTGGCCTGAGACGCCATCCTGGTGCATCACCGGGACTGCGACCGTCACGTGGACAGGTCACCCAGTCCCGCAGCGGCCACTCCACCGCAGTGAGCATGCCCCTGAGGAGCCACTCACGTCGGATGAAGGTGACCGTCTATCCCTGATCAGGGGGCTCGGTGTGTTGAGGAATGTGGAGAATTAGATTGTCCTGAGGATGGAAAAGAGGGAGTGATGAGAGCTCTTGTGATGAAAAGTAGTGACATGGGTCATATCACAGACATGGGCCCACCGCATTGTTTGCTACGGGGAGTTCAAAAACCGTCCAACGTCATTTTCTGTGAACTACTAGCAAGTCAGCCAAAGTTCGCTCTTCCCGCATCTCCTCACCACCCCACAAAAACCGCCATCTACCTCTATGATCCTCTCCCCGAGGCACTCTTACCTCGAGCAGTCGCCGGGAGGACTCCCTCAGCTGGCCGCGTGGACTGGAGGCGGGACGCAGCTGACCCGACTGTATGCGGCGCACCACTGCCGAGACGTCCCGCTGCAGCTGATCGCCGTCACGCACTCTGGAAAACAGTGAAATGGATAAATGTTTTAATGGTCAGATATAATAATCGATAGATCGAATGACGCCCAACTAAGTTACATCAAATTCTAACCTCAGAAAAGCTTATCACCTTCATTTGGCTATTAATTTCTAAATCAGTAGCGATTATCTCAGAAGCTATAGAACGTGCCTTGCAGATCAAGTCATATCGACTAGTTACTTCGGCCAGGTCAGCGTTAGCTCATGCAGCACAACTTACCGTTCGGCCCAGGAGCGTTTGACGTTCATTGGCGCATCCGGCTGCAACAGTGCAAAATGAAACGCATTCTCAGCCCACATCGGTTTACGCAAACACAAATTGTAGCCACAATCCACATGCTATTATAACTTATAAGAACCCAACACACTTGAACCATTACAATTCACGGATCAGAATGCCAATAAAAGAAAACTCGTATGTGAATAAGGGGCGGAAGTATCTTTTCGAGCTTATCGGTGAGGCAGCATTTCTATTTAAATCGGCCGAAACATATTCTAGAATCGGAGCGTGCGTCTAAATGTAGTGGTTTGTTTAACCCTCAGAGCTCACCTGAGTTGGTTGGCCCGGCTCTAGCAGAGTCTGACCCTCACCTGAGTCGGTTGTCACGGCTCTAACGGACACTGACCCTCACCTGAGTCGGTTGTCACGGCTCTAACGGACACTGACTCTCACCTGAGTTGGTTGTCCCGGCTCGGGTGGACAGTGGGTGACCAGAATTTGACCCTACCTGAGTTGGTTGGCCCGGCTCGGGCGGACAGTGGGTGACCAGAATTTGACCCTACCTGAGTTGGTTGGCCCGGCTCGGGCGGACACTAACCCTCACCTGAGTCGGTTGTCCCGGCTCGGGTGGACAGTGGGCCACCAATGGATCGGCCGAGAGCGGGCGGCCCGGACTGTCGTAAGGGGTGACCAGCGGACCGCAGCGTAGACCTGCAACGGGCGAGAGCAATCACATCATATAACATATATATCGCCCTTAGATGAAGTAACGCTAATGCAAGCAAGTTAACAATGGTATGGTAGTAGTGACAATGGAAACGCTAATTCATTTTTTCGTTTCTTGGACGAAACTGGAATGTATGCATCGTGCTGATTGATAAGTGCTTACCGTCAGATGCGTATTTCACGGTTCGGAAGAACAGCTCTTTCTGCATCTTTCTCGCCTTTTCTCTCCAATTACTCAGAAATATCGTATCACTGAAATGGTAAAATAACAGGGCGGTCTTTTTTGTCACATTTGTAAACTGTAGGTAAGTAGGACATCAGATACATGACACTCCAGTGTTCGCTGTAAACAATGCTAAGGTTTCATTATTTTTCGATGATTTTATCGCTGCTCTCCTGGCATTTACATAATCGTAACACATTGGAAAGAACGGCAGCATTTAATTACAAAATATTGCTTTCAATATCTGTTCCAATAACAATATTTAGCTATTCCCTAACAATAGCAATTTTAAGCAAAATATTTTAATATTGTGTTCCATTGATCGTAACTTACCTTAACATGAAAAACATCGAACAGCCTGCAGTATCAAGCAACAGCGGCACCTTACATAAGAGTACCTAATTGATAGGCAATCATCATTGGTTGATGTATTGTATTGTATTAACCCGCGCCCCGTAGGGCTACCGGCGGACCCTACCACCCGTAGGGGGGGGGGGCGTTTCGGCCCCCCCCTAAGATCTCGGAAAGTTACCGGCCGATTTTCAAAATTCAAACGGTGTTCGATAGCCCCACCCGGGAACTACCTTGTGACCAAATTTCATTGACCTAGGTCAAACCGATGACGTCACAGGTCAGGTCAAAGGTCAGATTTTCACCGTTCACAGGCATTTCAAGAAATGTGTTGTGAAATCGAGTAAATTGGTAATTTATTGAAAACCATCGATGGTACATTGTTCGTCAACACATACTTTGCTATCTGAGGTCACTGATACCAGGTCAGGTCACAGTGAGGTCAGGTCACCGGGGGTCACATTATGAAAGTGTCGTGTGATACATGTTTTATGGTCTATTTTACATGACAAATGCGATTATGTGGGTTAGGTAGCCTTTGGGGCCAGCCTAGGTCACGTTTTGGTGAAGGTCAGGTCAAGGTCAGGTCAAATTAGGTCAAATTTCAAAGTTGATATTTTTGCATAAAATGGGTATCGATTCGATGCAGCTTGTCACGGGGAGTCCAATGGTGGTCTTTGTTTTGCTCTACGAGGTCTAGAATTGCCAAAAATTGAGTTTGAAAATTTGACGTCATCATTTTTGAACAGTTTTTTCGCTATAACTTGGCTAAAAAACGAGGTATCGATCTGAAATTTGGTATGTAGATAGAAGACGGTAGGTACTATCACATATATTTCGGTTTTTTCGAAAATCAAAAAACTTTTTGGATTTTTTGGCTTATATATCCAAAAAAATGCATTTTTGATTTTTTGGGGTCAAAACTCAAAAATTTCAAAAATCCGAGATAGCAGTTTTGTAGCCCTGTCAATTCTACACCTTTTGTGTCTTGATCATTTTTCTGTATCTTCAAAGCTGTAGGCCTGACAGGTCTTCTCGCGAAGGTCTTTTTTCGGTCGAAAATGACAGAACATGACGTCATTCTAACGTCATTTGTGGCCAACCTATCATAGCCTCTGGAAAAATTTTTGGTCACAATGTGTAAATTGATGCCCGGAGGGGTCCTGAAAGTTTGGTGGCGATATCTCCAGCCGTTTAGGAGATATCGACCGAAAAGGACAGGGGGGGCCGTTTCGGCCCCCCCTACGGGGCGCGGGCATTTAATAATAAGCACTTCAATCGTATGGATCTTTTGAACCGAAGAGCAGAAAAATGGGCCTGAACTATTATCAATAATAATGCGTGCGTATGCCTCCGCAATAATGTCCGTGAAGTTGGCGAAATATCACAATTATACCAACAGACTTGCGTTGCTTTTCTGCGTACCTCTGCCTCTGAAGAAGCCAGAGCCGCCGCTGTCGCTCCAGTTTTCTGAGCTGGAGCTGTCGGTCGTCGGGTTCGAGCTGCAACTCGGGACACGGAGGGAAACAAGGTACCCTGGAACGAAAACACCGGTCAAAACTCCGCGAATCAAAGACCACCACGGCTGCCAAAGATTGAACACGGACGGCACAGGCCGGCCAAAACGGTAAGCAAAGACCTGCGCTAAACAGAAACTTTTTTGTTCACTCCCTGCAGTTTCCCGAACAACTCATAAGGCATATTTGATGCATGAATTTTGCTATTCAAAGATGCTTCCATCGGAATGTGCTGCAAGAAGTCGTTATGGCTGCCTGAATAAGGTTATAAAAGTAAAATCATTGTCCGTTTCATCATTATTCATTACTGCCATGCTAGGTATGAGGCACGTAAAATCCTACCCGTTTGCTGTTCTATGTTTATGTTTGCTATCAGGATTTCAGGTAACAGAGTGGTATGATTTCCCATAGTAGGCGCTCAAACGTAAGCATATTAGGAAACAACTACAAGGTCTTAGTCCTTGCGAACGTAAAGGCCACTGCTTGTTGGTTCAACACCACATTGCCTTTCCTACCTCGCAGCGGGACGAGTCGTCTCCTCAGCCGATTGCTCCCATTTGGACACTTTCCTAGTCTGAAAGCAAACACAAATCGCCAGCGGGCTGGAAATGTCACATGAGAAATCATCGGCGGCGCCGAGTTCACGCGCCTCTCCCCCGGGCTCCATTAGCCGGCATACACTAAAAGGTGACCTCCTCAGGGAGGCCGCCAATCAGCCGGGAGGCCATTTACGGCGCCGCGGAGACGGTGGAAGCGCGGCGGCGTGCCATTTGCGGCCGGCCCCACTGTTGGCGGCAAACTTTGCCCGTGTGTGCCGAGCTCGAATGCCAATGTTGCGACGGGGGCTTCGTTTCCTTTGTGTCTAATGTGAGACGCGGCGTATACGGTCGAGTTTCTCTAGGGTAACGGGCGAGCACAAATTTGACGCGGCGGGTGACAGAAGTTGTGACAAACGCGATATATCCTAACTTGGACAGTGAATCCAATTTTCGGTGGCTGACTGAACTTATTAGCTGGTTTCAACTGCTGAGCGTTGTAGCTGATAAAGTCGGACTGGGCCTGGCGCGGTTTTCAGAAGTCAAACATTAAACAATGGAGCATAAGTTATGAAGGTGCCTTGTTGGACCTCAAACAGCATGTCCAGCGTGTTGCGTTCTGCATATAAACATCAAGCAATGGGAGGTTATATAATTTCCTCGCCGAATCTATAGGCCGGCCCGTGGTGAACCAGTTGGTAGTCGATCCTGCCTTTGCTGGAGCTCTTTGAGCTCTCTGACCTACCTTTTTGGTCCTCTGCTGACGCCGCCGAGGGTGCCGAGAAGCCCGGTCGGTTTCTTTGATCCCGCTCAGATGGTGCTCGGCTGACCTGACCCTGACCTCTGGCCGCCGTCCGGTCTCCTGGCTCGGCAGAGGCGGCTCCAACCTGACCAGACGGAGAGGTACGGCCCGCCTCTGGCCCGCCGCTGCGCCAGGACTGAGGTATACCTGTCCCAAAACAGACACTGTGCAGTTACACAGGCATGGTACGCAATCGGAAAAAATGAATAAGGTGCAGTGAGAGGAATGGCATCTTCAGGGATCAGTGGTATATGAGATACAGTACAGGACAAGCTGCAGCGATTTTTCGTCTAGTACTCATCGTCAAGATTGTTCCAAAATAATTGAAATAATTTTGGGTCTCGGTAGGGGCGGCCAGCAGTTGTCCAAAACTAGCCTGACTGTGGATGCCCACCTTTTTCGGCGACGTCTCTCCCGTCCGCTGCCGCCGCTCGGCGCCGGTATCGTCCGGTCCGGCGGCCGGTCCGGGCCGCTGCTGCTGCTGCTGCCGCTGCTGCTCGGTCGGAGGAGGCACAGGCACGCTGACCAGCGCGCTACCTGCCTGGCCCTCCAGGCCGGGCATCGAGACGGCCAGGCGCAGCGTCCGCCTCTGACCGCCAGCAGGGTCACCCGCGGACCGGCCGGCGGAGGTCTGACCGGCCGGGTCGGCACAGGGCGATACGTCCAGCGCCGCTGTCTCAGCAGACACTTCACTGACACCACGCTCATCATACTCCTCCTCCTCTGCTTCACCTTCTCCTTCCTCGCTCGCTTCCTCTTCATCTTCTTCGACGCTGGGGTTTTCGCTGAGTCGCTGTTTCTCTTCAGTACCAGAGGATTTGCTCGTGTCTCTGGCACCAGTAGCGCTTTGATCCTTATCATCCTGCGCACCATAAGTGCCCTGATCCCTGTTGATCCCTCGATCGAAAACACGCTGATCTCGGCTGTCTCCTGGATCAGCAGTGCAGTGATCTGCGCTGCCCTCGGAGAATCTGACGCTACGGGCTGGGTCGTTTGTAGCGTTGAGAGTGCGGCGGTCTGTCGGTCGAGCGGGCTCCGTGCCTTCGTTCAGAATCGCAATCGATTGTACACTGATGGCTGCAAATGAAATCGGAAAAATATTCTAAAGAAAAGCCCAAGGCTTCACAAAGGCATAGTTTCGACACACCTCTCGTATGCAGCCACTTGGACGACGACTTTTTTAAATGTTTGAAACCGTCTTTTTTCTTGATTTCCTTTTAGACAACGGCATGCCTGCTTTTAAAGATATATCAAATGTATTGTCGCTCTGATGTAAGGTTGATAATAAATACAACATGTGCGACGTATCGGATTACATACGTTCTAGGAATATGCATGCCACGTTAAGTCATGGCAAGCGCCAGTAACATTTTTCGGAGAATTTAGTTCTCTTCATTACTGCTGGTAATTCCATTTGGTCAAGGGCTATATCGATTATCTGACACGACATTGTATGCTATGACAATTAGCGCAAGGTAGATTAGTCTTGCCAAAATGAATAAAAAAATACTTAAAAGACATATTTATTTTTTTGCAGGATTATGCAGCAGTACCCCGTGAGCTGACGCTGTCATGTCGCATAACACACATTGTGACAAACCGAGCCGTCCCGTATGTTCCACCGGGAAGTTTTGAGAATGAAGACAAAGTTAGCAGAGCTGTCACTGGCTGAAGGAGCGGGGACCCGAGGGAGACCAAGTTTCTCTGTCGGCACACACCAGGGTCCGCAGAGCGTGTGAGGTCGGCAGCCGAGGGTCGCGGGGCCAGAGATACTTGGTTTGTGCACCATAATATGCGGTGGGTGGGTGTGAGGACATGCATTGGACGGAGCCTCTGCAGTAGGTTTAGCGGGTAGTCCAAAGTGTCAATTCAGATTCATTGCAAAGTTGAAATGTGTTTTATGTTGAATCTGGTAAGCAAACTAGACTGCATGAACTCTTGGTCATGGCCTCTCAACTCGACAGCCAGCTTCTCTGCGATGCAGATTGCAGAAATTATGGAGAAATTATGAGGCCGTTGATGCAGAAATTATGGAGACACCATGCTCGCGGCTGCGTTTCTGAAGAACGTTAAGCCATTAAGCCCATGAGAACTCTGCACCCTCTCTCGTCGTGCGTGAGCCTTCGTCCAAGAAATTAGCAATTCTGAACAGCTGATACATATTGAAACGAGCTTTGCATTCATTGACATTCACTTAGACAGAAGCTCAGCCCTGAACGCGCGAAGTCGGAATTCATTAGTGGAAAATAGATGAAGTGGGAAGAGTGAATTGTGTGGATTTACTAATGCGCGGGCGTGATTTATGCGTGAACGATGTTTTGGGGGAATATTTCACAAGAGAGACACAGAAGAGAGAAATAAGAGGCATGAAAAGAGATGAGAGAGAGAGAGAGAGAGAGAGAGAGAGAGAGAGAGAGAGAGAGAGAGAGAGAGAGAGAGAGAGAGAGAGAGAGAGAGAGAGAGAGAGAGAGAGAGAGAGAGAGAGAGAGAGAGTCGGATATTGACAGACGCCTTCAAACCTGTCCATGATATACGATCACAGAAGATCACCCAGACCTACCCTTAACAATATATACAGCGTCCCCACATATATACCTGCCTGTCGGCGTCCGTTAGAAGTCCTCTCAGGTAGTGCTGCACCCTCGGCCAGCCGGCCTGGGTTACCTCGTCCGGTGGAAACAGCAGAGGGTTGCCCGAGTAGCTGACTGACTGCAGTCGCGTCAACAGAGCTGCCGAGCCAGCGAGGAAAGGAGCGGATCAGTGAGGACGGAGCGGGGAGCGAATTCCATCCGGCCGTAATAATGTGTCAGCGGAATTCAGAATGGCGACAAACGCTGTGGCCGATGGTATTGATTTCAGCATACCAGCGTTCAAAGACATGACGAGTTTGAGGACGTCTTTTTACTGACGAGTCTGTTGCAATCGCTGAACTTTATGAGTTGTTCAGAATGGTGATTGGGGCCTAGATTGAAATTCGGATTCGATTGATATCGCTCCTTGCTGCAGCGGGGAGCGTGTTCACGACACGGCTTCTTTATGGCGGCGCTGTGGCTGACGGTTATGACGAACGACTGCAATATGAGAGCCGCCGTAACGGACGGCGATCAGGCGAGATGTGCATAGCGGAAAATGTGGCTATTAATCAATTCCATTCTTGGAGACTCGCTGCTGCTAAAAAAAGCAAGCGAACAATTCCCCATTGTCTAGCTACAAGAACACCCAATGGCACTGAATTTAGGTATAAATACAAATAAGCAAGACTTAATGACTTTGGTATCCAACATGGTGAGCCATCACATAAATAAAATTCTAAGAGTTATGTGCATTGATAACCGCTGCTTTGCGACACATACCGAGCTGCGGCGGCAGGACTGATATCCTTGTCCTGCAGCAGCAGCACCTGCAGGTGTGCCAGCTGAGCGATAGCGGCCGGCAGCGTGTCCAGCAGGTTGTCCGCACGTCCAGGTAGGTCAGCAAGGGCAGGCAGCTGCCCAGGGAGTCGGGCAGCGACCTCAGACGGTTACCGGTCAGATAGAGGTGCTGCGGAACGATGCAGGAGCATCACGTCAATACGAGTATTATGAGCGGATAACCGGTGGTGGTTTGAAAGTTAAATTCGAAAGGTGACCCTCTAAATGGTTGGAAAGGCTGGTTAATCGCCAATCGGCCCCTAGAAGTACATAGACCATGATAACATGCAGCAGTATCAATAGACGCCATGTTCAGCCTTAGTCGGCAGCAGTTATATTCAATGTTGCCGTGGAACCGCTACAGACACGACTGAACTTAAGGTTGGACTCAGTGTGGCACAGGTCGCAGGTCGATTGGCTATCTATCACGGTGTGGGGGTCTAGAATTTGTGGTTCGGATCCAAACGACCATCGTTCGGTAAATGGATGGCAGGCGGTCGGGGCGGAACGGCGGACTCGGAA